>NW_007250630.1:822946-823957 GCF_000164805.1 Carlito syrichta
GGGAGGAAGGAAGGAGGGAAGGAAGGAGGGAAGGAGGGAAAGAGGAAAGGGAGGTGGGGAGGAAGGAAAAGGAGGGAGAGAGGAAGGGAGGGAGGGGAGGGAGGAAGGGAGAGGAGGGAGAGGAGAAGGGGGAAGAAATCAATCACAAACTTCTGATTTCAAAAAGTACGTATCACCATGTTAGATTTGCAAAAATTATTAAAATCCTTGCACAATGCTCCAAGAAATAAGTTACTTTTTCTACCTATAAGAGTAAAGTAAAATTTGAATTTTTCATAAACACTGATTCTTCCTAAGAACTAAATGTTCATTCTAGCTACATGAGTTACTAAATTTTCTGCAGTTTAGGAGTAACAGATAATACTATATACACACTTAACATCTTTAAAAACTGAATTGTGCATGCTTTACTCTCAGATATATGAATTTTACAGAATGATCTAGAGTTTATCTACTTAACAAAAAAGTATTTTCTTCATCGGGACAATTCTGCCTTTCCTGTTGTATTAAAGAAACAAGCAATTGTACAATAGAGACTTTTTAAATGAATAGGTAGTCTGAATATCTCTGTATCTTCTTTTTGATATAAGCTATAGGTTAAGTACCGTGCTGTATCAAAAATAAAAGAGCCTGTGTAATAATAATTACATCTTGCAACTAAGCACTTCTCTCTTCTTCTTTTCAGGTTGACTTAAGTCCGGGAGGAAAGTAAATGCGCTTGCTGGGGGCTGGGGGGTGCATATATCTGACAGGATTTGCTTTCCTCATGACTCAAGGGGTAACGTTTCATACTTCCTACTGAGCCTTTCCTCTTCGGAGACAGAGATACTCACTTTGCTCAAACCAATATGCTATATGCAATTAATGTCATTAACGCTGCCAATTAATAGTAACAGGATTCCAAAGTAGGCTGGGTGGACAGCAGGAGGGGAAACCACGTTGGTGGTGTTGGGGGGGGGGGTGCTTAGTTACTCTGCAAATCTAACAATGCCATTCACGTGGGACAGTTAA
>NW_007250630.1:825770-829276 GCF_000164805.1 Carlito syrichta
CCTCTCTCTCTCTCTCTCTCTCTCTCTCTCTCTCTCTCTCTCTCTCTCTCTCACTCTCTCGTTGGGGACTGAGAAGCTCGCTGCTGGCGCAACAACGCCACTCAGTTGCAGTTTCCAACACTTCCCTTCTCTGTAGTATCGCAGCCAGGAGGAAAGAAAGAAAGGGACTGGAAGGCCAGAGAGCGAGCTGAGTCCCCGGAGCGCCTTTTGGGACAACGGAAATGAATGCGGCTTGGGGTGTGCTGACCCGGGCGAGCGGGCCGAGAGCCCCCGAGAGCGCCAGCACCTTGTGGCTCCGGCGTTCTCAGCAGCGTCCCCAAAACTGGAGCATCTGCATGAGTCACGAACATACCTCGGGGCAGACCCCGGGGTCCACAGGTGAATCCCCACGCTTTTAAACTCAGATGCAAACGCCTCTTCCGACTCAGGTCCTGGTACCTGAAACTGGACAGCGGGCCTCTGGGACCTAGCCCAGCCGTCGTCCCATTTTACATCCCAGCAAGGCCTAAAGAAGGCTGGCTGCTCCGTGCCGGGCCAGCGCTGGAATCTTGTTACCTGCCTAGAGCCCGGTCAGAGCGTTTTATCTACTAACTACGGCTGAAGTGTGAGGGCAGCTTTTTACGCAGAGACTGGGGTCGGTCATGTGTCAACCAGGCAAGCAGAAGGACTTCCAAAGCATGTCCACTTTGAATGAAACAGTCTGATGGAAGGCATCAGTCCTATGTGAGGCTTTGCATTTTGCTTTAAACTTAGGAAAAATAAAGACCTGGGAAAGGGTCCTCTTTGGTCTCTATGACTCCAGTAAAGTAGGACTGGGAGTTGGAAACTTACAAGAAAAACATAAGTGTTTTTGTGGTGGTGGTGTTTAATCTGCAAGATGGTGTTTAAGTTCTCTTTGGAGTACACTCTACAGGTAGGAGAAAATGAGAATGATAAATGAAGTGCAGTGGAGAGCGTTGTGTACAAGACATACATGGACTGGCAGAGAAGTGGAAAAGTTGCCACTTTAAAGTTTTGGCTCCAGGACAGCCAGTCTAGGGCATTTGTGCCAAAAGATGACAAATGAGAGAAGCTTGTGTTCTCCCAACAGGCCACTCTGCTTGAAAAACCCCTACTCTTGTCATTCCCTCATCAGACTCCCCAAAAGTACTGAAAAATGTTCATGTGTGTGTGTGTGTGTAAAATGATGTGTCACCATTCACTTAACATATTCAGGTCTTGAGGTGGCCACTAAGTCTGCCCTTCAGAATCCCTAAAGCCTGATATGTTGGTGGCCCACATTCCTGTTGTAGTGCCAGAGAACAGGGGACTCCTGACTGAGACCCTACCTCAAATACCTGCCAATGATCTTCCTCTGCGTGACTCACACTCCTGTCCCCACCGTTAACTAAAATTAGACAGTAACAGGTGTCATCATATCTGAGTGACGACATCAAAGAAGACTACATTTCTCACAGCTATCATTTTCTGTCAGTATGACAGAACATTCAGCAGTGAGGGAGGGAATAATACATCCCAAAGGCCAAAGTTTAGGGTTGCTTATTTTGAAAGCCTTAGTCTTTAGAACCGCAGTGGGACTCAGAGACTTGATAAGAGACCCAAATTCAAAGATGAAGATGGAAAGCACTAGTGCAGCTTTTGTTGTTGGGGAGGTGGATTATGGGGGCCTACTTGGGGATGTTCCTGACTTGAGTGAATTTGCCTCTGAGATTATATGGTAAAGGGCAACATCAACACTCAGAGCAAACCTAAAGGCTGAAAATTCATACTACCTCCCCTCCCCCATGTCCAGTTTATATCTTATAGGTTAGCCCAAGTTCCCCGGAGGTCCCTGAAATTGTCCAAAGGCCATCTGACATTTCTGACCCTTGACTCCCTACTTCACAGACCACACTATTGTGACGACTGACTCACTTCCTAGTTAAAGTGACCGCCAGATGCTATTGTCATTTAAATGTTTTATAAATGACAAAAAAACATACCTGAACCATGAAAAGGAAAAATCTAATTCTTTTCTAGTCCTTTATGTTTGAAAGATTCCCAGATCTTTTGTATTAAAGGTTCTTGTAATCACTGAAGTAAAACAAGACTAAAATAATGTGAATTCTAAAAAATCTCTTTGATGAGGAATAGCTGCTTTTTGAATTATTTTTAAGGCTCTTTTAAAAACTTCCGGCAATACGCAGAGCATATAATGAAGTCTCCTACAGAATATTTGCAATACTAGGCATCAACTTGGAAAACACTCAATGTGTTATGCAAAATCTGCTCTGGTCACTGGGCCATTGGTTAGAAGACACAAAATATGGCAGTGATAGATTATCTTAACCTTTTCAGTTTAAATACTGTTGGTTCAAATCAAAGGTTCTCAAATCAATGAAGTTTGAAATACAAGGTAAAAATAGGAACTGTTATTTGAATTATGCATTGTGTATATTTTAAGTTAAATGCCATTGGCAAATCTCTCAGATGTTTAATCGTGTGCAATCTGGGAAACACAAATATTTAATTTCACACTTTCATGTGTTCTTTTTTCTTCCATCTTTTTAAAAACTGAGCCCCACAAATGAGTGTCTTACCTCTGATCTTACATTGTTAGTTTTCCTCAGCGCATTTTTGTGAATTACATTTCCGATAAAATCTTGGAACACCAAAAGTTGTCCTTAAGGAAAAACTTTAGGGTACCAAGGCTATTGGTTGTGGTAAGTTTTTTTTTCCCTTTCCTTCCCAATTGAATCAAAGGATGTTTACTCTTTCAATGTCACATCCATAATTTTTAAAATCTATAAATATATTTAGGAGAAACACAAATAAGTAATACTTTAGAACTTCCTTCTCACCACTTAGCCTAACTTTGTAAAATGTGCTTCCTAACTTGTATCTCTGAATCTTACACATTTGCATTATAATGCGTTTAAGATGAGTACTTAGTAGCGCCAAAGAGACTCGGATTTCATGCTGTATTTCCCTGTAGTAACAGGTGACATGATAACACTATTATGTAGAATTGCAAGGCTACAGCTACACGTGAAAATCGTTCCTATTCTGTTTGGAAACAAACGATCAATCAGCCTCCCGTGATCAATTGCCCCCCTGGCTGTCCGTCAGCGCGGGTCCGCGTTCGGCAGAGGCACTGAGAAAATTCTGCCGGAAGGGGATGAGGATCCCAAACTTTGCAAAAGCACCTTGTGCCGCGTCTCAGACTTCGCGGCAACTCCTCCGCTCCTCGGGGCTTAGGCTCTGGATTCGGGGCCAGGCAAAGGGCAAAGGAGGATTTCACTTCGCCGATGCACTGGGGTGCTTTTCCATCGAAATTGTGAATTATTATTATTTAGTTCTTCCTCGTCTTACAGACGAGGGGCAGGCAAAGTGAGCCCTGGCAATGTGCATGTGTGTGGTAGGACACAAAACAAGAGGCAAAGTGAGTCCCACCCCAGCATCCCGGGGCGGGGGCACCATCCCAGCCCAGGCGGGACTACTCACCGCTGCTGGTAGGAGGTGATGCC